>NC_052154.1:111268219-111292898 GCF_902713615.1 Scyliorhinus canicula | reverse complement strand
GTGGGTGTGTGCGAGTATGGCTGAGTGTGGGTGTGTGCGAGTATGGCTGAGTGTGGGTGTGTGCGAGTATGGCTGAGTGGGGGGGTGCGAGTATGGCTGAGTGTGGGTGGGTGCGAGTACTTGTGGTGTGGGGTGTGGGCGGTATGGCTGAGTGTGGGTGTGTGCGAGTATGGCTGAGTGTGGGGTTGTGCGAGTATGGCTGAGTGTGGGTGTGTGCGAGTATGGCTGAGTAAGGGGATGTGCGAGTATGGCTGAGTGTGGGGTGTGTGAAGTGTGGCTGTAGGGGATTGCGAGTATGGCTGAGTGTGGGTGTGTGCGAGTATGGCTGAGTGTGGGTGTGTGCGAGTATGGCTGAGTGCGGGTGTGTGCGAGTATGGCTGAGTAGGGGATGTGCGAGTATGGCTGAGTGTGGGTGTGTGCGAGTATGGCTGTGTGTGGGTGTGTGCGAGTATGGCTGAGTGTGGGTGTGCGAGTATGGCTGAGTGTGGGTGTGTGCGAGTATGGCTGAGTGTGGGTGTGTGTGAGTATGGCTGAGTAAGGGGATGTGCGAGTATGGCTGAGTGTGGGTGTGTGCGAGTATGGCTGAGTGTGGGTGTGTGCGAGTATGGCTGAGTGTGGGTGTGTGTGAGTATGGCTGAGTAAGGGGATGTGCGAGTATGGCTGAGTGTGGGATGTGTGCGAGTATGGCTGAGTGTGGGTGTGTGCGGGTATGGCTGAGTGTGGGTGTGTGCGAGTATGGCTGAGTGTGGGTGTGTGCGAGTATGGCTGAGTAAGGGGATGTGCGAGTATGGCTGAGTAAGGGGATGTGCGAGTATGGCTGAGTGCGGGTGTGCGAGTATGGCTGAGTGTGGGGATGTGCGAGTATGGCTGAGTGTGGGTGTGTGTGAGTATGGCTGAGTGTGGGTGTGTGCGAGTATGGCTGAGTGTGGGTGTGTGTGAGTATGGCTGAGTGTGGGTGTGTGCGAGTATGGCTGAGTGTGGGTGTGTGCGAGTATGGCTGAGTGTGGGTGTGTGTGAGTATGGCTGAGTGTGGGTGTGTGCGAGTATGGCTGAGTGTGGGTGTGTTCGAGTATGGCTGAGTGTGGGTGTGTGCGAGTATGGCTGAGTGTGGGTGTGTGTGAGTATGGCTGAGTGTGGGTGTGTGCGAGTATGGCTGAGTAAGGGGATGTGCGAGTATGGCTGAGTGTGGGTGTGTGCGAGTATGGCTGAGTGTGGGTGTGTGCGAGTATGGCTGAGTAAGGGGATGTGCGAGTATGGCTGAGTGTGGGTGTGTGCGAGTATGGCTGAGTGTGGGTGTGTTCGAGTATGGCTGAGTGTGGGTGTGTGTGAGTATGGCTGAGTGTGGGTGTGTGCGAGTATGGCTGAGTAAGGGGATGTGCGAGTATGGCTGAGTGTGGGTGTGTGCGAGTATGGCTGAGTGTGGGTGTGTGCGAGTATGGCTGAGTGTGGGTGTGTGTGAGTATGGCTGAGTGTGGGTGTGTGCGAGTATGGCTGAGTAAGGGGATGTGCGAGTATGGCTGAGTAAGGGGATGTGCGAGTATGGCTGAGTGTGGGTGTGTGCGAGTATGGCTGAGTGTGGGTGTGTGCGAGTATGGCTGAGTGTGGGTGTGTGCGAGTATGGCTGAGTAAGGGGATGTGCGAGTATGGCTGAGTGTGGGTGTGTGCGAGTATGGCTGAGTGTGGGTGTGTGCGAGTATGGCTGAGTAAGGGGATGTGCGAGTATGGCTGAGTGCGGGTGTGCGAGTATGGCTGAGTAAGGGGATGTGCGAGTATGGCTGAGTGTGGGTGTGTGCGAGTATGGCTGAGTGTGGGTGTGTGCGAGTATGGCTGAGTGTGGGTGTGTGCGAGTATGGCTGAGTGTGGGTGTGTGCGAGTATGGCTGAGTGTGGGTGTGTGTGAGTATGGCTGAGTAAGGGGATGTGCGAGTATGGCTGAGTGTGGGTGTGTGCGAGTATGGCTGAGTGTGGGTGTGTGTGAGTATGGCTGAGTGTGGGTGTGTGCGAGTATGGCTGAGTGTGGGTGTGTGCGAGTATGGCTGAGTGTGGGTGTGTGCGAGTATGGCTGAGTGTGGGTGTGTGTGAGTATGGCTGAGTGTGGGTGTGTGTGAGTATGGCTGAGTGTGGGTGTGTGCGAGTATGGCTGAGTAAGGGGATGTGCGAGTATGGCTGAGTAAGGGGATGTGTGAGTATGGCTGAGTAAGGGGATGTGCGAGTATGGCTGAGTAAGGGGATGTGCGAGTATGGCTGAGTGTGGGTGTGTGTGAGTATGGCTGAGTAAGGGGATGTGTGAGTATGGCTGAGTGTGGGTGTGTGTGAGTATGGCTGAGTGTGGGTGTGTGCGAGTATGGCTGAGTGTGGGTGTGTGTGAGTATGGCTGAGTGTGGGTGTGTGTGAGTATGGCTGAGTAAGGGGATGTGCGAGTATGGCTGAGTAAGGGGATGTGCGAGTATGGCTGAGTGTGGGTGTGTGCGAGTATGGCTGAGTGTGGGTGTGCGAGTATGGCTGAGTGTGGGTGTGTGCGAGTATGGCTGAGTGTGGGTGTGTGCGAGTATGGCTGAGTGTGGGTGTGCGAGTATGGCTGAGTGTGGGTGTGTTCGAGTATGGCTGAGTGTGGGTGTGTGCGAGTATGGCTGAGTGTGGGTGTGTGCGAGTATGGCTGAGTGTGGGTGTGTTCGTGTATGGCTGAGTGTGGGTGTGCGAGTATGGCTGAGTGTGGGTGTGTGCGAGTATGGCTGAGTGTGGGTGTGTGCGAGTATGGGTGAGTGTGGGTGTGTGCGAGTATGGCTGAGTGTGGGTGTGTGCGAGTATGGCTGAGTGTGGGTGTGTGCGAGTATGGCTGAGTGTGGGTGTGTGCGAGTATGGCTGAGTAAGGGGATGTGCGAGTATGGCTGAGTGTGGGTGTGTGTGAGTATGGCTGAGTGTGGGTGTGTGCGAGTATGGCTGAGTGTGGGTGTGTGCGAGTATGGCTGAGTGTGGGTGTGTGTGAGTATGGCTGAGTGTGGGTGTGTGTGAGTATGGCTGAGTGTGGGTGTGTGTGAGTATGGCTGAGTGTGGGTGTGTGTGAGTATGGCTGAGTGTGGGTGTGTGTGAGTATGGCTGAGTGTGGGTGTGTGCGAGTATGGCTGAGTGTGGGTGTGTGCGAGTATGGCTGAGTAAGGGGATGTGCGAGTATGGCTGAGTAAGGGGATGTGCGAGTATGGCTGAGTGTGGGTGTGTGCGAGTATGGCTGAGTGTGGGTGTGTGTGAGTATGGCTGAGTTTGGGTGTGTGCGAGTATGGCTGAGTGTGGGTGTGTGTGAGTATGGCTGAGTTTGGGTGTGTGCGAGTATGTCTGAGTGTGGGTGTGTGTGAGTATGGCTGAGTGTGGGTGTGTGCAAGTATGGCTGAGTGTGGGTGTGCGAGTATGGCTGAGTGTGGGTGTGTTCGAGTATGGCTGAGTGTGGGTGTGTGCGAGTATGGCTGAGTGTGGGTGTGTGCGAGTATGGCTGAGTGTGGGTGTGTGTGAGTATGGCTGAGTGTGGGTGTGTGCGAGTATGGCTGAGTGTGGGTGTGTGCGAGTATGGCTGAGTGTGGGTGTGTGTGAGTATGGCTGAGTGTGGGTGTGTGCGAGTATGGCTGAGTGTGGGTGTGTGCGAGTATGGCTGAGTGTGGGTGTGTGTGAGTATGGCTGAGTGTGGGTGTGTGTGAGTATGGCTGAGTGTGGGTGTGTGCGAGTATGGCTGAGTGTGGGTGTGTGTGAGTATGGCTGAGTGTGGGTGTGTGCGAGTATGGCTGAGTAAGGGGATGTGCGAGTATGGCTGAGTGTGGGTGTGTGCGAGTATGGCTGAGTGTGGGTGTGTGTGAGTATGGCTGAGTGTGGGTGTGTGCGAGTATGGCTGAGTAAGGGGATGTGCGAGTATGGCTGAGTGTGGGTGTGTGCGAGTATGGCTGAGTAAGGGGATGTGCGGCTAAGGTCAAGTGCAGCTGTGCGTAGCCAAGTCCGAGTGCGGGTGTGTGTCAGTATATCCGCATGCGCGTTTGCGCAAGCATGTCCAAGTGTGTGTGCGCGAGAATGGCCAAGGATGGATATGCACAACTATGTCCAAGTGCAGGTGTGCGCGGGTATGGCCGAGTGTGGATCTGTGCAAGTGAGGGCGTGTCCGAGGATGGGTGTGCACGAGCATGTCCGAGGGCAGGTGTGTGTGAGTGCAGGCTCAAGCGAGTCTGTCCGAGTCCAGATGTGTGCGAGTGCGGGCACAAGCGAGTATGTCCGAGTCCAGATGTGTGCGAGTGCGGGCACAAGCGAGTATGTCCGAGGGCAGGTGTGTGCGAGTGCGGGCACAAGCGAGTATGTCCGAGTCCAGATGTGTGCGAGTGCGGGCACAAGCGAGTATGTCCGAGTCCAGATGTGTGCGAGTTCGGGCACAAGCGAGTATGTCCGAGTCCAGATGTGTGCGAGTGCGGGCACAAGCGAGTATGTCCAAGTCCAGGTGTTTGTGAGTGCGGGCACATGCGAGTATGTCCGAATGCAGGGGTGCGCGAGTATGTCTGAGTGTGTGTGTGTGAGAGATAGCAGGCACACGCCAGTGTGTCTGAGTGCGGGTGTGCACGATTATATCCGAGTGCAGGTATGCAGGAGTGCAGATGCACACGAGTATGATCAAGTGCAGCAATGCATAAGTATGTTGCACGAGTATGTCTGAGTGCGGGTGTCAGTTCAGATGTAAAAATGTGGAAGAGCCTGTGCATATGTGAGTGTGTGCGGGTGTGGATGTGTGCCACTGTGCAGTATGGGTGTATGGGGGAGTGGTGTGTGCGGATGCCAGTTCAGGTATTAGTGTGTTTGTGAGGGTGTGTTCGAGTGCAATGTCTATGAGTGCAGTGTGTGAATGTGGGGTGTACGCGAGTATGGGTGTATTAGTGTGTGCAGCTGTGTGGTATGGCTGGATGTGTGTGGGTACAAGTGCAGGTGTGCGAGGGCAGGTATGTGCTTGTGTGGGTTGTTGGAATTTTGGATGGATTCCAATTGGAATCATCCCAATACCCCAGTAATTTTAACTCACGGATTTCAAAACAGACTTTAAACCCACAAGATAAGGCTAGACTCAGAAGATGAATTCAAAGAAATGTTAATTGATGAAAAATATAAATTAGGTACAGAGTTGTAATAAAGGATTATGAAGTTACAATACGGAATTCATTAAGTCAAAATATAAAAGAATCAGACATTCCTACAATTAACCTTCTCATTACTCTGTCTTGTTTCTACATTAAACCAATTTCAAATACATTACGCAAAAGATGGACGATATGTAAGTCATCCATAAAACCTCTGCAACTTTTGATTTGAGATCAGTTCCACGATGACACACATCTTCTTCCTTCTTTTGGATAAGTACCTTCAGTCAGAATATGGTGAGCTAATAGCTAACATCTCCACATGTTAATGGGGTCTCATACCTATTGATTAGCTAACATTCTTTCATTCATCTTGATAATAGAATAATGAACTTGTTCAGTGTGTTCTTTTACTTTTATATCAGACATGCAACTTTATATTTTGTAGAACTTTTGGTTTTGAAATTTTCTTCTAATCTAATTTAAATACATTCTTTTGCAGCCATTTTGTGTCTATGTTTAACTTCATTTCTACGATAATGCGATCCCAGACAAGACCCCAACAGTGACCAGGATAGTGGACCAAAACCGCAATATTTTATTGTAATTTTGCAAGACTGTGAGGAAAGGATACTTCGCTCTAGGAGTGGTGTCACACAAGTAATGAGTTGGGTATTTAAAACAAACTTCATTACTAACACAGTATTAAATTACTATTAACATCACACAAGAAAAATAGGTTACAATTACCCCCAAAACAATGCTAGTTAATACAGTGGCGCAATAACCCTTACCCATAACTGCTATCTTTAGTCCCACTCAAACAACAAAACCATCTCAGTTCTCAATCCACTTTCAAATACAATTAGCACTCAGGAATACCTGTTCTACAGGGATGTCTGGATACTCTACTTTGTGAAAGAGAGGTCTTTTGACACTGCTTTAAAGAAAAGACCTGAATTCTGTCAGAGCCATGCAGAGATTCTGGCTGTTAGGCAGTGTTGAAACTTCACATTCATCCTCAACAACAAACTCCACCAAAGGTTGTGGTGGTTTGTCTATTGACTTTGACCTGTCAATTTCCAGAGACAACACATCACCTTAAAAACTTTAACAAGATGTGGACTCTGAAATGGAAATGGAACCACAAGATACTGTTCAAGCTCATTGTTCTGTTGTTGAAGCCTAACCTACCCTGAAGACTGTTGAAGATGTTGCCTTCTGGCCAAAATCTGTTCTACTGGGTATGATTGAATATTTTTTGACCAGAAAACATAGGTAACATGGAAAATTTGAGAAAAGTGTTTGATGTTCGAGGCCAAAAACAGTTTAGAAGTCTTCATGGGTCCCATTTTCTGAGGATGAAGAGAAATAGCATGATAGAAAGAAGAAATTGGTTGATTTTTTTCAGAAACCTCTGTGGCAGGCCACTGTTATGTTTGTAAATTCTTCCCTAATACTAGCAAAGGGAAACAAGCATTCACTGATGGGTACTCTAACTGGAGAAATGTTGAAGGGATATTGCTGATCATGAAACTTCATGGCTATGTGTGCATTTGTTCAAAGATGTAAATTATCTGGAAGAATTGATTCTGCATTATTGACTATGTTTGTAAAGGAGTATTCTTACTGGAAAGCGCTGAGACGTGCTGTTGCCACAGTCAAACTGCTGTCTTCTTTCTTTAAAATAAATTTTAGAGTACCCAATTAATTTTTTCCAATTAAGGGACAATTAAGCATGGCCAATCCACCTTCCCTGCATATCTTTCGGTTGTGGGGGTGAAACCCATGCAAACATGCGAAGAATGTGCAAACTCCACACAGACAGTGACCGTGACCCAGTGACACAGAGCCGGGATCATACCTGGGACCACGGTGTCATGAGGCAGCAGTGCTAACCACTGTGCCACTATATTGCCCCTAAACTGTTGTCTTCTTTGAGACTTCCTTTAAAAGGATATGATGGGTCATAAGTGTCAAGTCGAAGAGGCAGTTTTTTAGCCTGCCTTGAACATCTCAGTGAGTTTGATGAGCTTCTCAAAGAGCATTTGAAAAGTTATCAATATTGTGACTCAAGGAAGACCAACTTTTTAACGCACAGAACCTACGATGCTCCAACACTAGCTGGCGCATGCTTTGTGGGACGGCGATGCGATCCAATTTCAGGAGCACCCCGTCGACAACCGCCAGCTCATCGCGGACATTGTAAAATTGCGGGCATTGGCCCTTGAGCCACCCATCCGACATTAGGCGCATCACCCGCTGCAGAAGTGGATCAGCCGCGGTCTCGCGGCGAATTTGCATCAGTCGTGCATCAGTAGCTGGCAAATGGGAGGCAGCAAACTGGATGTGAGCTTCTATTTGGCAAATGAAGCCGCCATGATCACAAGGAGTTGTGATCGACTTTGAGAGGGCATCGGCAACGGCAAGGTCTTTGCCCGGGGTATAGATCAGTTGAAAGTCATACCTGCGCAGCTTGAGTAAGATACGCTGGAGGCAAGGCGTCATATCATTCAAGTCCTTCTTGATAATATTTACAAGGGGGCGGCGGTCTGTTTCAACCGTGAACTGCGGAAGTCCATAGACGTAGTTGTGGAACTTCGCAACTCCAGTGAGAAGGCCGAGACACTCTTTCTCGATTTGCGCATAGCGCTGCTCTGTGGGGGTCATCGCCCGCGACGCATATGCGATGGGGGCCCGTCTCATTGCAGAAGCACGGCGCCAATGCCCGACTGACTGGCATCAGTAGATATTTTGGTCTCTTTGGTCGGGTCGAAAAAGGCCAACACTGGGGCCGTGGAAAGCTTGGCCTTCAGCTCCTGCCATTCACGCTCGTAAGCGGGGAGCCATCGGAAATCTGTGGTTTTGCGAATCAGGCCTCTGAGGACCGTGGTGTGTCAGGCACGATTCGGGATGAACTTCCCAGTTCACCATACTCAGGAACCGGAGGTCCGCTTTCTTGTCCTCGGGCGTCTTCATGGACGTGATTGCTTCCGGTTGTTGCAGAACCTGCCGAAGGGTGTGTTGAACGTACACAGCTTCCTGCTTGACTCATCTAGTTGGATCTGCCAGAAACCCTTCGAGGCATCCAGTTATGGGAATAGTTTGGCATGGGCCATCTCGGACGTGAGTTCCTCCCTTTTCGGAATCGGGTAGTGCTCCCGCATGATATTCTGATTTAAATCTTTAGGATCAATACAGATCAGCAGCTCGCCGGACGGCTTCTTGACACAGACCATGGAGCTTACCCAGTCTGTGGGTTCTGTAACCCTAGAGATGACTCCTTGGTCCTGGAGGTCCTGGAGCTGTTGCTTGAGGCGGTCCCTGAGGGGCGTTGGGACTCTGCGAGGTGCGTGAATGACAGGTATGGCGTTGGGCTTGAGTAAGATTTTGTACGTGTAAGGGAGCGTGCCCATGCCTTCGAAAGCATCATGGTATTGTTGGATGATGGAGTCGAGCTGTGCCCTGAAGTCTGTGTCAGAGGATGCAGGTATATCGCTTGAAGAGAGAGTGTGTACTCTCTGCACTAAGTGGAGCAGCTTGCATGCCTGCGCACCAAGCAAGGAGGCTTTTGAGGCAGCAACAATCTCAAACGGGAGAATGACTGTGAGCACCATGTGTCACCTCAAGGCGGCAGGAGCCGCTGGCGGTGATGGCATTGCCATTGTAGTCCAGCAATTTACACGCGGATGGCAGGACAGCAGGCTGTACGCAGAGCTTGCGGAAATCAGACGACGCGATGAGATTGGCAGAAGCGCCAGTGTCCAGGCGGAACCTGACAGTGGACTGGTTGACCGTAAGGGTGGCACACCACTCATCATCCTGGCGGACGCTGTGGACGTGGACGGGTTCAGTGCCACGCTTGGGGGACATCCTGTTCGTAGTAACAACGCCGATTTGGAACGGGACCTGTGGGTCATCGCAGGCACAGTCGGAATCAAGGTCTGGAGTAGGTTCATTGATGGCAGGCTGGATAGCCCTAACGTCTCTGTGGGCTGGGTGGACCTTCAAAAAGCAGCAGGCATGGAAGATCTGCACATTGCAGCGTAGTGGCCTTGTTTGCCACACTGCAGGCAGCGTCGGGACTTTGTAGGACATTGCTGCTTTAAGTGGGCGGAGCCGCAGTTGCCGCACGCCGGAGCGTCAGGATGCTCGTCGCGCCACCGTGCATGCGCAGGGCGATCCAGCGTAGCGTGCACCTGCGCGAAGCGGTCCATGATGTCGCGCGAAAAATGCGTGAAATGGCCGACATCATTCAGGTCCAGAGCCTGAAGAGATTTTATCATCTGGACCCGTTCTGCCACGTAGGGGGCTTGCCGCGCCGATTCAGCAGCCTGGATGCAGGAGTAGCGCGTGGAGCCATGCTCATGAAGTACACAGATCTCAATGGCCGTGGAGAGAGTGAGCTGCTTTACTTTTAGTAGCTGCTGGCGCAGGGGCTCAGATTTAACACCAAAAACAATCTGGTCACAGAGCATGGAGTCAGAGGTGGACCCGTAGTTGCAGGACTGCGCAAGGACGCGGAGGTGGGTAATAAAGGACTGGAAAGGCTTGTCCTTACCCTGAATTTGCTGCTGAAACATGTATCTCTCGAAGCTCTCATTGACCTCAACCGCGCAGTGGCTGTCGAACTTCAGAATTATGGTCTTGAACTTCGATTTGTCCTCCCCCTCATCGAAGGTGAGCGAGTTGTAAATGTGCAGAGCGTGGTCCCCGGCTGTGAAGAGGAAGAGAGCAATCTTCCGTGCGTCCGAGGCAGCTTCCAGGTCCCTGGCGTCGAGGTACAGCTGGAAGCGTTGTTTGAATAGTTTCCAGTTGGAGCCCAGATTCCCTGTAATGCGGAGAGGCGGCAGCGGGCGAACGGAGTCCATTCTGTAGGATGGCTGGAGACTGGTGGGAGGCAGATCACTGAAAGGTAGGTCTCAGAAGTGCGAGCGTTCCTCAACTCCTGGTACCGTGAAGTGTTGGCTTGTGTAGGCTTGAGAGATGAACAGACACTTCCAACACAGATGAAGGTTTAACTCAATTTTATTAACTACTAACTAACGAACACACGATGACTGTGGGTCTAAATAATGCTAACTTGAACTAGAGACCTAAGCCTTGTCCGAACCAGTTGATTCTCTCAGCACGTGTTGTGAGTCCGTGCTGGGCTGAATGAGTTCTTGTTACACTCAGAGGCAGCACCCAGAATGAGCGGGAACCGTGGTGCCCTCTGCCTTTGTAGTGTGTGTATTCTAACTGGTGATTGGCTGCGGTGTTTGTGCATGTTGATTGGTCCCTGTGTGTGTCCATCAGTGTGTGTCTGCACTATGATATATTGGTGTATATTATGGCACTTCCCAAATATCTTTGCAACATAATTAGTGGCACTCGCAGCTTCTATGCACTCGGGCAGCCCGGCAATCCTCAAATTCTGCCGTCTCGAGCGATTCTCCGGGTCATCGGCTTTGGCCTTCAATATCTTCTGCCTTTCCGCCAACATCACCACTTCTGCCTCCAAAGAGGCAACCGATCACTATGACCTGTGACTGTCTCCTCTACCTTCCGAATTATTAAGCCCTCTACCTCCAGCCATTGTTCCATCCTATCTAAAGTTACACAAATGGATGCCACCGTCCTCACCAGGTCACCAGTGACCGCTTGTCTCTGTTTCTTGAACATCTACATTAGGAATTCCAGCAGTCTCCCAGTTGTTCAGTGAGAGGACGACACAGGTGCTTCCGCTATTTTCTTCCCTCCTGTGACACTAGTGCCTTCCAAGTCAGACGAGGACCCCTTATTTGATTTGTTCCTCATGTTATAACCTCCAGCACGGTGGCGCAGTGGATTAGCCCTGCTGCCTCACAGCGCCGAGGTCCCAGGTTTGATCCTGGGTCATTGTCCGTGTGGGGTTTGCACATTCTTCCTGTGTTTGCATGGGTTTCACCCCCACAGCCCAAAGATGTGCAGGGTAGGTGGACTGGCCACGCTAAATTGACCCTTAATTGGAAAAAATGAATTGGGTACCCTAAACTTATATTTAAAAAAAATTATGTTAAAACCACCAGACATCACACGCCGGAGGAGGAGCCAAAACGTTCAAATTGCATCAATTTTCTCTCCAAACAACACTCATTAAACAGGTAAAAAGCAAAGCTGATCTGGCAAGGTGGGATGATCTCCCTCTGTCACTGGAAGGTCGGGTACAGACGGTTAAAATGAACGTGTTGCTGCGATTTCTGTTTATTTTCCAATGCCTGCTGATTTTCCTGCCAAAGGCATTTTTCAGAGAGATTGAAGGAATTATTACGTCGTTCATATGGGGAGGGAAGGTGGCCAAAGTTAGAAAGGTGCTGCTACAGAGGGGAAGGCAGGCAGGGTGTTTGGGTCTTCTGG
The DNA here is from genome assembly GCF_902713615.1 of Scyliorhinus canicula. Classification (NCBI taxonomy): domain Eukaryota; kingdom Metazoa; phylum Chordata; class Chondrichthyes; order Carcharhiniformes; family Scyliorhinidae; genus Scyliorhinus; species Scyliorhinus canicula. The sequence goes on along the minus strand of NC_052154.1, from coordinate 111,281,425 downwards.
ACCTGATGTATTATTACTGGGCGGCGAATGTGGAGAAGGTGCGGAGCTGGGTCAGAGGGGTTGACTCCCAGTGGGTAAGAATGGAGGAGAGTTTGTGTCGGGGGTCGGGATTGAAGGCGTTAGCAACAGTGCCGCGGGGAAATACTCAGGGAGTCCGGTAATAATAGCTTCATTGAGAATTTGGAGGCAGTTTCACCAGCACTTCGGGTTGGGGGCAGGGTCATGGGAAATGCCGATTCGGGGAACCATAGATTTGAGCCAGGGAACTGGGACGGAAATTTTCGGAAATGGAGGAGTAGGGGATTTAGACACTGAAAGATTTGTTTCTTGGGGGTTTGTTTGCAGGATTGAAGGAGCTGGGAGGGAAGTATGGGCTGGAGCAGAAGGAAATGTTTAGATACATGCGGTTCGAGATTCTTCCAGAAAGCAGATACAGAGCTTCCCGGAGGAACTGGCCTCCACATTGCTGGAGGAGGTGCTGACGACAGAGCGACTGGAGATGGGGGTAGTGTCGGCAGTTTACGGAAGGCACCACTGGAAGGGATGAAAGCAAAGTGGGAGGAAGAGTTGGGCGAGGGTATGGAGGAGGTGTTCTGGTGTGAGGTGGTCTGGAGGGTTAACACCTCCACCTTATGCGCGAGGTTGGGGCTGATACAGCTAAAGGTGGTGTATAGAGCGCACCTCACAAGGGCGAGGATAAGCCGGCCCTTTGAGGGGGTAGAAGATGTGTGTGAACGTTGCGGGGAGGGGGCCCGCAAATCACGATGATATGTTTTGGTCCTGTCTAAAGCTGGAGGATTACTGGAAGGAGGTTTTTAGGGTAATCTCTAAAGTGGTGCACTTGAAACTGGACCCGGGCCCTCGGGAGGCCATATTCGGGGTGTCGGACCAGCCGGGGTTGGAAACGGGTGCGGAGGTGTTGTAGCCTTCACCTCGTTGATCACCCAAAGGCAGATTCTGATGCGGTGGAGAGCAACCTCTCCACCTTGTGCCCTGGTGTGGTGGTGGGGGGGGGGGACTGCTGGAATTCAAGACTCTTGAGACGTTTAAGATTGAACTGAGGGGAAGGATGGACAATTCATGGGCATTATTCATTATGCACTTTCAAGAATTGGGTCACATTAGTTGGGGGGGGGGTTGGGAGGGTTGGGGGGTGTAAAGTAAAATAGGAAAAAATGACACTTGAAACATGAAGGTCTGACAAAACCCGAAGGAATATGACAAAAAGCAAGAAAAAATCCCATAAAGGTTTAACAGCATTCTGAAAAGTGGGTTTGAAATGCAAATAGCCTTCATCAACTTGAGAAATCTGATGCTGTCCTTTCAAGAGGGGCTGGTTTAGCTCACTCGGCTAAATCACTGGCTTTTAAAGCAGACCAAGCAGGCCAGCAGTATGGTTTGCTTCCCATACCAGCCGCGCCGGAGTGAGGCGACTAGGGGCTTTTCACAGTAACTTCATTGAAGCCTATTTGTGACAATAAGCCATTTTCAAGTTAAAGAAATGCTAGCAAATTAAGTTTTAGTTACAAGAAGGAAATAGTTCACATTTTCATAGAGGTCAATTATTTTAGTAAGCAGTTGAATAAGAATTGCCGGGATTTTATGTTTGATCTAAGTGACAATAAAGTGTATGAATAAAATCCTGCTGGCACCAGTTGAATGTGGGAATTTGGAGATATCAAATTCACTACGGCATAAATTTAACACCAAGAAGGAGTCAGTAAAACATGACAAGAACAGGAGGTATCACTCCTCTAAGATTTGAAAAACATCAAAGCATTTTTACCAATGCTTATCACTGAAACATCCTCTGGTTAGACACGATGGAAACTCGATGTGAACAATGGGCAAATAAAAATTGCATAAATCAGCAGAAGATATTATTTAACCAGCATGGCTGTGAGAAAGGTACCAAAAATCCTGAATCACTAGCAGCCGACATTCAGCTCTCAAATCGCAGAGCTGCTTCGGTACATGGGGGAGATTGAATACGAGAGCCGAACTGAACAGCGAATAAACGAGGTGAAAACCGACAGATAGAGAAGAATGATTGTCAAGAAGGCCCAGAAGGTCTGATCAACTGGAGAATTCAGAAGCAAGACCTTTTTTACTTGTTGTAAAGACAATGATGTTATTTTTTTTGAAGTAAAATAAACTTTAACCGTAACCTGAAACAGTGGTTATTACAAAATATCGAGAAGTCTACTGTACTTTCTTAGCAAGGCGGGACCCAGGATCGAAGCTACTAAGTGGTAAGTAGATAAAATGTTCTTTGAAGATATAGGTTATACCGGGGATAACTTGAAACATTAGTTTGACCTGAATGGCACCTACCTAAGTCTGCAAAGGAGTCAAGGAGTGAAACTCCTTGTGCACCATTTAGAACACCTGTTCAACCATTTTGGCATAGGGGGAATTCCAAGAATAGTGGTGATTTAACTTCAGGGGAGGGGGACTGTATGTGTTAATGGTGACTATGGGTGATTCCTGATTCCTTTTTGTTATTTGTTTATGTTGACATGCGGGCAGTTATTTGGGGGTTGGTGGGAGGATGGGATTGTTGTTATTGATATGGGGATTGACATTATATTCGTTACTTGTTGGTGGGTGCAAATTTGGGGGGAAATGTGAAAAAGGAGAATAAAAATATTTTTTTAAATCAGGTAAAAGGGGATAAAAGCTGAATCCCCAAGAGGGAGCCTCCTTAAGTGCAACCTTTCAACTCACAGCCGCCACCAGAAGTCCATTCCAGAGACTTTAATCCACATTCATACTGTGAAGGAAGTGCACAAAAGGACTCATCATCTGAAGCAAGAACTAATGGGTGGGATTCACTGTCCCGGCAGCCAGCCAATGGGGCTTACCATTGTCGGCACCCCCACGCTATCAGGAAATCCGTGGTCGTGAGTGTGCTGCCGGCGAAATGGAAGGTCCTGCCAATGGAGAATCCAGCCCCTTATATTTTCACCTTAATAATTATTATTTCTCCACCTTCCCCCCTTCTGTGTTTGTCTGTCTTGTGCATCTAGGTAAAGGATGGTACAGTTAAAGTAAAGTCAGGTATTGGCTCGACATTAAGTAGCTGTGCTTACTATATTTTTCATATTTGTTCATTATAAATAATTCACGGGCGGGATTCTCCAACCCCCGGCCGGGTCGGAGAAACGCCGGGGGCGGCATGAATCCCGCCCCCCGCTGATCGCCGAATTCTCCAGCGCCGGAGATTCAGCGGGGGCGGGAATCGCACCGCGCCAGTCGGTGGCCGCCCGCAGCGCCCCCCCCCCCCCCCCTCCCGGCGATTCTCTGACCCGCGATGGGCCAAAGCCCCACTCATTCTATGCAGGTCCCACCTGTGTAAATTGGACTAGGTCCCTTACCGGCGGGACCTGGCGGCGGGCAGGCTCCAGGGTCCTGGGGGGGGGGGGGGCGCGGGACGATCTGGCCCCGGGGACTGCCCCCACGGTGGCCTGGCCCGCGATCGGGGCCCACCGATCTGCGGGCGGGCCTGTGCCGTGGGGGCACTCTTTTCCAACACGCCGGCCGTGTGGTCCTCCGCAATGGCCGGCGTGAAGGTGAACCCCCCCTGTGCATGCGCGGAGATGACATCAGCAGCTGCTGATGCTCCCGTGCATGTGCGGACCCGGCCCTTCCGGCCCCCGGTTGGCACGGCACCAAAGGCCTTTCACGCCGGCCAGCGGGGCACAAAGCACTCTGGCGCCGGCCTAGCCCCTGAAGGTGCGGAGAATTCCGCACCTTTGGGGCGGCCTGACGCCGGAGTGATTCACGCCACTCCGTCCCGCCGGGACCCCCCGCCCCGCCGGGTAGGGGAGAATCCCGCCCCATGTGTTTCAACGTACAAAACTGGTGCCTGTAATTATTGGCCAAGGACCAAAGATTTCTGCGATTTTTATCAGACTTGTTGGTTAATTCACTTGTGTTGTGAGTTTGGCCATATGGGGCTGGAACTGACTGCACACTTGCTCACGTTGACGTAACAACAGACATTTCAGGGCAGCACGGTGGCACAGTGAGTAGCACTTCTGCCTCATGGTGCCGAGGTTCCAGGTTCGATCCCGGCTCTGGGTCACTGTCCGTGTGCAGTTTGCACATTCTCCCCATGTTTGCGTGGGTTTCGCCCCCACAACCCAAAGATGTGCAGGGTAGGTGGATTGGCCATGCTAAATTGCCCCTTAATTGGAAAAAATGAATTGGATACTCTAAATTTATAAAAAAAACAAGACACTTCATCACATGACATCCCACAGAGACTCATGACAGACAACACCCTTAAACTTCACTGAATTTTGCAACTTTGCCGCATGTGGAACTTTGAGCATATCAAACAGCCCCCTGTATCCACAGTCAAATGGTTTGGTGGAATAGACGGTTCGTCAACCAATCATCTTCCAGAGAAATTTGCACGTGATCACACAGAGTACTGTGCTGCCCCCGTCAACTTGCAAAATCTGCCACGACAGACCCTGACCTCATCAGCATAATTATGTTTTTTAAGGCGTACTCGGACCACGATTCTTACTGCCAAGACTCTACTGCAGTCCAAACTTGGAACCAACGTTAATGATGCAAAACACACAATGACCGAGATGTCCACAGGCTCAGCCATCTAACACCTGCTCAGACATTCATGATCCAGTTCGTATCTGGCCATGACCAGTTAGTACCAGTACACAATAATGCCCCGCAACCAAACAGTTTTGTGGTAGCCTCAGAAGGTGCCTCCTATGCACACAATCACCATTACCTTCTGTATGTAGCAGATCCAGCTCTTCAGTCATCCAGCCTATAGCACGAGCGGACATGCAGACTCCTACAGAGGCTAATGTAGCAAATCCTGAACCTGAGGAACACACAGATGAAACATACCGTGTTTCTAACAGTGAGCACACTGGCCAAAAAAAAAGGACTACAACACCACTAACCAATGTAATCACACACTGACTTTCAAATTTCAAAATTTCTTTTCAACAAGAAAGGTGAGGGGGGATGGTGGAGAAGGAGACGCGATGAGCTATGCAGTCGTTGTTAGAGTCTTTGTTATCAGTGATTTAGGAGACCCACAACTCTGTACAGTCACTTTCACTGTTAATGGCTGTGACCGAACTCAGTCTGTAAAGTGCTCCGGGTGACCAAGTTTCTACTTTCTGTGTTGGAATGGGGGTTGCTATAGAGATAATATCCTGTGACGTGGTTCAGTAGCAGGCTAACGAGACTGAAAGTCAAACAAAAACCTTTATTCCTTGCAGCGATTGGCACCGTCAGTTCGCATGGAAATTCTGGAGACAGACATGTTCTTTCATTGTCTATCATTGAATGGCGCCTTTGAAGTGGCGGCTTATGTTAGGTCATCACAAGGAGCCAGGGGCAAGAACATTTATTCATCATTTATGCCTGAGTTCACAGAGTATTGAGAAAATGGGAAAGAAAATCTGAAAATCAATAATCAACTCTGCAAGTTGTTTTACAACTTCACCTTTCTTGTGTGGGCACACCGCTATAGGTTGTAAGTAGATATGTGCTATTGATCTTCAGGAGAAGAGGTTGAAAGATTCATTGGGGGTTATTTAATGGAGGCAGCTGAGGAGACATGAAGGCGGCCCCTGAACACACAGCCAGACGTCTTGTGATTTTTCCATTGCTCAAATCTATTTATAGATGAAGGATTCCAGTCATGAGGAATTACTGCTTTAGTCATGTGTATCAGCAATCCATGCACCCCAAGATCAGATAGAACATGGGTTAGATACAGATTAAACCTTCCTCTACACTGTCCCATCAAACACTGCCGTGGCAGGTACTGCATAGGTTAAATTAGTGGTGGGAAAACCTTTCAGCTGGAGGGCCACATCTAGATATATAAATTATATGGGGGTCAGCAATAAAGGCTCAATAAGTACAAATAAACATAAAACCTTTATTGGTATCATAATAATACCAAACAGACATCTTAATGTGAACAATGCAAATGTTCGCTCTCTTTGTGACCCCTTTGTTGTCACTTTTTGACTTTCTCTACAGGTGCTGCCTGGCCTGCTGAGTACTTCCAGCCTTTTCTGTCTTTATTTCAAAATTCCACAATCTGCAGTATTTTGTTTTTACCTTGCTGACATCAGTGCTGCTTTTCTGTGACCTACCATATGGGACTGGATTCTCCTTCCTGAGTCTAAGTGCTGACGCCAACAGAGGATCCGTGGAGTTCCACGTCAGAAGAATCGGGGCCACACCCGCAGCGATTCTGCTACCGGTGAGGGGCTAGCACCGGCGCCGTGTGGAAGACCAGCAGAATCGCCGGGTCCATGATGGACACTTCAGGGCTGACAAGCTGCAGCTGAGCTTGGGCTATATAGCCCACACGCACACCGATCGCGGCCGAAAAGATGGCACTGGTTGTGCTGGACCGCGTCCTCATCCACCCTGGCCCAACAGTCCACCTGCTGGCCACTCCCCACTACTATCCCCAGCCCTGGCAGAAGCCCCTGGCCAGCGGCATGACTGTCGGCGAAGTATGGCGGTGCTGGATACTGTCCCTATACCCTCTCTCTCTCCGCAGCCACCATACCAGGTTGTTGTGTTGATGTTGTTGTTGGCTCTGCCTTGGCTCCGCCCCTCTGAGAAGGTATATAACCCATCGATCCAGGACAGCCTCTCAGTGTGGGAGGAGCTACTGGTGGGCACATTCTAGCTGATTAAAACCACAGTTCTAGTTAACTACCGTTTCGACTGGATTGATTGGCATCAATTTAATCAGCTAGAATGTGCCCATCAGTAGCTTCTCCCGCACTGAGAGGCTGTCCCGGATCGATGGGTTATATACCTTGTCAGAGGGGCGGAGCCACAGGCGGAGCCAAAAACAACATCAACACAACAACAGTAACAGTGAGTAAATACAATAATATAGTCAACAGCCGTGAGTAAATACAATAATATATACAACAGCCGTGAGTAAATACAATACTATATACAGCAGCCATACGTGGCTCACCACACCCCCCCCCAAGCCCCAACTCACCTGTAAATGGATCCTCGCACCCCCCCCCCCCCCCCCCACCCCCCCCCCCCCCCCCACCCCCCCCCCCCCCCCCCCCCCCCCCCCCCCCCCACAGCCGGACAGGGCACCCCAGGCCGAATCCCCATCACAAGGAAAATGTCTTCTGGGCACCTTGGTAGTGCCAGGCAGGCCACTGAGGCTACCAGCGACCCACCCGCTGACGCTGCATGCGTCTGACTGTCTAACACTGTGCATTTTCTGCTTCCGCCCTCCCCCGCCCCAGGAGAAGGCCACCCATAACCACCGGGAACGGGAGGGGAACAGCCGGACCTGCGGCTCCTGACTGCAGTAGAGCAGCCGGCCCTGGACTTGACCATCGGGCCTGAGGAATGGGCAGTTGCCGGGGTCATCGGCGAGCAAGTGAGATCCCACTGAGTTACGGTTCCTCATGACACGTGTGTCACCCCCCCCCCCCTCCCCCCCACACTACCCTCACCCCCACCCCACCCCCTCCACCCCCGTTCCACCACCCACCCCCCCGAACCTCCGGCCCCCAGTTTGATCTTGTGCCTTGCAGGACGTGCTGGTGATGGGCCTGGCCCTTCTGTTTCCCCGCAGCCATAGCCAGAACCCCGGTGCCAAGCAGCGACTAGGATGATACCAACATGGACGAGAGCCAACAACCTGAGACCCAGGCCACCCCAGAACCCGAGTCTGGGGACGAAACAGATTTCCCATCACAGCTGTTTCCAACACCCTCCACCATGCCAAAGGCACTCGCCTCTTTAATGAAGAAGCTCCTGGGACACTATCTGGTGCTCACCACACACACATGCTACGGTAGAGCAGGAGAAGTAGGAACTCCCGAGGGGCCATATGTTCGGAGGGTGGGCCAAACCAGGGACTAGCTGCCGTCCAGATGGGTTTCGAGCTTCTGGAACGGACAGTCCCATCAATTGTGGAGATGCAGTCCCAGAGCCAGGGACGACATGACGGGTTGTCTGCGAGCATCCAGGCCCACACCGCACGGGGTGGCGTCCGCGGTGGAGGCATTGGGGCAGGGCCGGTGCTAGGAATTGCTGGCTCAATTAGAAAAGTGATGGCGGGGCCCCTACTCTACAAAAGTAAAAATTTATGTATGTTTATATTTCGTGTAGTATGCTCGTCTTTAACCAAAAAAAAACATTAAATGCTTGATATACTAAAATTTTGAAACTTACTTACCCGCGGAAGGATTTGGCGGCGCAGGGCTGAAGGATTTGTCGACGGTAATGCGGTGCATTCCCCAAAAGTAAAAACTACCCTATAGTTCCTCTTAGAATACAGAAAAGGCTTCAAACGGTAACTCTGTCGCCGCTGGCGCGGGGCCCCCTTAAGGTGCGGGGCCCAATTTGCTGAAATTGGTCAAATAGGCTTAAAACCGGCCCTGCATTGGGGGCGACGGTTTTGGCCATGGATCAGCATGTACAAGGCCTGGGGCATTCTGTGAAGGCACTGGCTGAGGCCCAGAACAGGGCTTCCGCCTCACAGGTGCCAGAGCCACTTGGATATTGCAACTGCACTCCTCAGCATGGCCCAGTCACAGCCGGCCATGGCTGGGAACGTCAGCGGCATTGCCCAGGTGGCTGGCTGGCATGGCGCAGACACACAGGGACGTGGCCCAGTCCCAGAGGGGGCTGGCGCAGTCACTGGCTGATGTGACACAGACCCAGATAGATGATGGTGGCATAGTCGCAGCGTGATGTGGCGCAGTCCCAGGTGGAGATGGTCCACTCCATGTGCTCCATGGCCATGAGAATGCAGACCCAGGCTGAGAATGGAGCTGGCCTCCAGGTCTGGCAGCAGGGGAGCCTCAGGCGGCAGCTCAGCTCACACCCCCGTCCCATGGAGTAGCCCGGGGTCCATCGGGCACCCCAGGAAGGAGGAGGTGATGGGGCACGTGCCGGTGACTCCCGCAGGGGAGGTGCCAGAACACCGCAGTTCCTCGGACTCTCCCCTCCTGTCCCTGGTGTATCTGGTGGACAGTGGGCAAAACAGAGTGGTACCACGGCACCTGGGACACCGGAGCAGTGGCCAGGCCTGTCTAGGCCTGGTCTCCCCAGAAGCCGCCACAAACAGGGATCCTTGTCGCACGGTAGGATTCACAGCAGTCCGCCTCCACTCCTGCTGTACTGTCTGGGGAACCACCTAGGCGTAGTGTTCGGGCATATAAGGCCTGAAAGTTACACACCAGTTAGGTCGGCACATGTGCAGGGCACAGTTTTGTTATAGGGCTAGGGCACAGATGGTATATATTTGTTCACAATAAATACCTGTTACCATGGTTACAACCTGTCCCGCTGCTCTGTCAGATGTGTGTGAGGGGTGGGCTGGTTTGGACAGGCGAGGGGAGGGCGGTTGGCGGAATGGTGCAGACCCTGTGGGTGGCCTGTGCTCACCCCCTCTTCCCCCAGCCTCGCCAACCATCCCCCCACCCCCTCACCGACCATCCCCACCACCGGCACCCCAGGGATCCGATGGGTCCGTGTGATGGAATGGCCACCTCGCAGGTGGACGGTGGGAAGTGCTGCAGTGGGCAGGAGTCTGATGTTGTCATACGATGCAGAGCACCGAGCTCATCACGGAGCGGGTTGTCATCACCCTCCACCCCATGAACCAGACCTGCTGTTACTGCCAACCCAGGCCCCTCACTCCGTCGTGCTGCAGGTATGTATCACGGAGGGGGTGCAGGCAGGCGGGCGGCCTGGGAGGGAAGTGAGGGGGTGTTGGTTTGGGATATAGTTTCTGTTCCCCTGGGAACCGCTCCCCCAGCCCCATTCAGTCGGTGAACCTGGAGGCGATCACAGCGTCCCATGCGCGTGGGCCCTGGCGCGCACATCGTGCTGCCTCCCATGCCTGCCTGTGCCCCATGTCCTGTCCATCCTCGTCCTCCCCTGCATCCTCCTCAACAGACAAAGCCTGGTCTTCAACGTCCTCCTCCAGCACATCACTCCTCTACTGCTTGATGTTGCGGAGGACGCAGCAGGCCGCCACAATGCGGGTGACCCTCTCAGCATCATACTGGGGAGCCCTTCCAGAGCTGTCCAGGCACCTGAACCGCATCTTCAGGTGGCCGAGGCACCACTCGATCACACTCCTGGTCGATCCTTGGACATCGTTATAGCAGGTCCCTGCATCAGTGTGTGGCCTCCGGATAGGTGTCATCAGCCATCACCGCTGGGGGTAACCCCTGTCATCCAGGAGCCAAGCCCACAGCTGGAGAGGGAGGGGGCCTCTTTAGCATGTCAGGGATCGCCAAGTGTGCCAGGATGAATGCATTATGCACACTGCCCCAATATCAGGCGCAGGGGTGAATGTAGCACAGCTGATGGTCAAAGACCAGCTGAACGTTCGTTGGATGGAAGCTCTTTCAGTTAGTGTAGAATGGGCTGTTATCTGCAGATGCCTGTAGAGCGACATACAATCCATCTATCGCCCCCTGAACCCGGGGCATCCCGGCGATGGTGGCTAACCTCGCTGCCCTGGCATCCTGGTGGGCTTGGTCCAACAACAAAATTGACGTATTGATCTGCCTGGGCATATAGGGCCTCCATGACGGCATGGATGCACCTGGGCACCGAGGTCTATGAGATCCCTGACAGGTCTCCACTCGGCGCCTGGAAGGACTCCCTTGCATAGGCGTTCAGGGCGACAGTCACTTTGACAGACACCGGGAGCGGTGTCCTGGACCATACCTCCGCGGTGCCAGGTATGCCGTCATCTGGCAGATGTGTCACACTGTTTCTCTGCGCTGTCGGTATCTTCGACGGCATTCCCGGTCTGAAAGGTCCTTGAATGTCAGGCGGTGCCAGTACACATGGTACACAACGCTGGCCCTGGCGCCTGTCCCTGATGCCAGGATACTGTTGATTGGCACTGGCCTCACTTGGGGCTGCCATTGGTGTTGCCCTGGGTAACTCGCCGATGAGTGGCGGTCGGTTGTGCAGGGTGTTTGGGACGGTATGGCAGGGAGGTGGGGTGTGGGAGTGGGGGCACCCATATGGCCGGTGTCACTGTGCAGAACCAGATGCCAAGGTGGTGGTCAGTGAGTGCACAGCAAGATGGCCGCCGTAATGGCAGTCGGTTCCTGGACAACGCCCCAGTCCCGTGGGAGGGTCACACCGACCATTCGGCCTGTTCCCCCCGCACCCTCGTCTCCCTCTCCCCCGGCTCTGGAAGGGTCCCCCACCCCAGCCAGCACAGCCAGCGTCCGGGCCGGCAGCCCAAAGTCGCTCCCTTTGTGTCCCACCTCCACTCTCTCAGCAGCTACCACACCAGGTTCACGATTTTTAAAAGCACTTGTGGACTGCGCCGTCGGGAACTCAGCCCATTGGAGCAGGAGAATTGTGGGTGGGCCCACAAATGACATGCAAACGGTGTTTGGGGCGGCACGGTACCACAGTGGTTAGCACTGTTGCTTCACAGCGCCAGGTTCCCAGGTTTGATTCCCGGCTTGGGTCACTGTCTGTGCGGAGTCTACACGTTCTCCCCGTGTCTGTGTGGGTTTCCTCCGGGTGCTCTGGTTTCCTCCCATAAGTCCCGAAAGACATGCTGTTGGGTAATTTGGACATTCTGAACTCTCCCTCCGTGCACCCGAACATGCGCTGGAATGTGGTGACTAGGGGCTTTTCACAGTAACTTCATTGCAGTGTTAATGTAAGACTCCTTGTGACACTAAAGATTATTACAAAAATTAATTAAACTACACGCGGCATGTGACGTATTGACGCCGTTTTCGAGCTGATGGGGAATCGTGATTTAGCGTCAAACTGGTGCCTGTCGTGATTTTGGCATCGGAAGCTATTCTCTGCCCGATCGCATTTCCCGATTTCGCCGTTGGCCGATGGAGAATTCCGCCAATGGTCTTTCAGACACAGGCCAGAAGTTCTGGCTGTCCACACCAGCAGGATCTTCCAGTCCTTCCGATGGCGCACTCCGCCATGGACTTGCGGCCACGTGGGGTGGATTCAATGGCCCATTGACAGTGGCAAGATCTTCTGCTCCTGCCACCGGCCAACAGCAGGCCACCTCCCGCCTTCAAGAAACAAGCCACAGGGAGGCCAGAGAATCTTGCCCCACGTGTTAAAGCAAGGCCCGAGCTGCCCTCCCACGTGATGTAAAAGACCCCATGGTACAATTTGAAGACGAGCAGGAGAGATCTCCTGGTGTCATGGCTAATATTGATCTCACATGCAACAGCAGTCAAAAACATAGTAACTGGTCATTTGTTTAGCCGGGTTTTGAGACCTTGCTGTGCACATCAGCTAAACTTCAAAAGAACAAGGGCGCGATTCTCCGGACTCACGACGGTTCGGAGAATAGCGGGCGTCGGAAATTTTTACGGCGACGCTGTTCCGACGCCCTCCCGCTATTCTCCGAACCCCGCAAATTGTCGGAGTCGCGTTTCCCGACAGACGCCTCCTTCCCGCCCCTGACACGACCAGAATCACCACTGAGAGCCCCCCCGCTATTCACCGGCCCGGATGGGCCGAAGTCCCGACGTCATGGCGCCCTGTTTGGACGTCGTGAAATACACCTGCTTTTTAAATTCGTCAACCAGTCGGCCTGGCTGACGACTGCTTGGAAGAGGTCAGGGCACCACTCTGCGCACCGCTCAGCGCACCGTTCAGCGCACCGCTCGAGTCTGGCCACAACGGGGAAGGCATCCCTGGGAACGGGAGGGGGTCCAGAACGGGGGCAGTGGGGGGGGAGAGGGGGGGGGCAGTGGGGGCGACGGGGGAGGCAGTGGGGGCGACGGGGGAGGCAGTGGGGGAGACGGAGGGGGCAGTGGGGGCGACGGGGGAGGCAGTGGGGGAGACGGAGGGGGCAGTGGGGGAGACGGAGGGGGCAGTGGGGGGGAGACGGGGGAGGCAGTGGGGGCGACGGGGGAGGCAGTGGGGGAGACGGAGGGGGCAGTGGGGGAGACGGAGGGGGCAGTGGGGGGGAGACGGGGGAGGCAGTGGGGGAGACGGGGGAGGCAGTGGGGGAGACGGAGGGGGCAGTGGGGGGAGACGGAGGGGGCAGTGGGGGGCGACGGAGGGGGCAGTGGGGGGCGACGGAGGGGGGGGGGTTAGGTAGAGAGTGAGCCGTCCAAGCCCGTAACAAAATGTCTGCCACCATGCCATGGTGTGCAGGTGACGAGGACACGGCCGCTGGTTCCC